>NC_086449.1:801372829-801415329 GCF_028390025.1 Pseudophryne corroboree | reverse complement strand
TACCATATAGGGTATGTAGTGTAGTAATGCATTGCAGGATATAGGGGCATGTAGTGCACTGATGTGGTGTAGCATATAAGGGAATGTAGCGAAGTGATGTAGTGTAGCATATAGGGTATGTAGTGCAGCGCATAGGGGCATGTAGTGATGTATTATAGTGATGTAGTGCAGTGGATAGGGGAATGTAGTGCAGTGATGGAGTGTTATGATATAGTGCAATGTATGGGGACACACAGGAGCATGTAGGCTGCTGGGTAGGCATGTGACGCATAGGGCATTTGAGGCACATAGGGGAGTATTGTCCAATAGTATCCCCTTTTTTCAAAAATTTTGATAATCTGCATATTTTAGTCCGATAGGGATTGTTTTTTTTTTGGGGTGTGTGTGTGTGTGTGTGTGCACCAACTTACTGCCTTGGCCAGGGTGACGAAAAGACAAATTTCGGCCCATCTATCTATCTATCTATCTATCTATCTATCTATCTATCTATCTATCTATCTATCTATCTATCTATTTTCCATATAAACAGCAATTTTGGGGGCAGAGTTAATTACCTGATTTGGGTTTTAAGACTGGCGCTATTCCATTTTCCAGCATTTTCTTTGCGTGCCAAACCTGCGGGTAACGCATGGTTACCCATAGACTCTGTGTTAAGTGCCACAATCTATGGGTTTCCTACGCATTAAAGCCAAGAGGGTGCTTGTAACATGCATTTTTCTTTACAGCTAATTTAATCTTCACCTACTGTATGGTTGCGTTCCAAAAACTGTGCATTGCTTTGCGGCAATAAGGGGGACAGTACTTGGTAAGATTATGCATTAATCAATTATTAAGAAAACTTAATTCTATTATGTATTTTGTCTGTTTAATAACCTACTAGGGCTAGTTGCTGCTTCCTAGGGTTGGCCATCAACATTTTCAGGATTGGATTACTCCCAAGTGTGCTATAAAATGCTTATATAGCACACACATATTCTGCAGAGAATATTTCAGTCATTCACACTAGTCCCTGCCAGAGGCGTCACTGGGCCTTGGTGACACCCGTTGTGCACTCTACAGCCCCACCCCCCACGTGTCTGAAAAGGGGGCAGGTCCTATCACTGAAAGGGGGCGTGGCCTCAAGGGTGTGACCAGCATTCTGGAGATGCTGGACTGCCCCTGGAGATTTGAATGCCTGACTGCTAGGTCGTCCTCAGTGACGGAAGCCGGGCATTGCAGGAGAATATCACACTGCAGCACCCGGCACACTGTCACTGTGGAGGAGCCAGCATTTTGGTATCACCTCCTGCAAGGGTGACACCTGGGTGTGGTCCACACACCCGTTACCCCCTAGTGATACAACTGGTTCCTGACCAGTGGCGCTTGCAATCTATGTTCTCATTTATTATTTATTTATTAACAGTTTCTTATATAGTGCAGCATATTGCCCTTTACAATTAGAACAACAGTTATAGAACAAAACAGGGTAAAAACAGACAGACATAGAGTTAGGAAGGCCCTGCTCACAAGCTTACAATCTATAGCAACGTTTTTCAACCCATGTGCCGCGGCACATTAGTATGCCGCAGCTGGTTGATAAGTGTGCCGCAGAGTCAGAGCCGCCTTCACTAACTGTGGAACCGGACACGCAGGCACCGCTGGGCTCTTCTGGGAGCGCCTGAGCCGTGACCTATAGCAACGCGGCGGCGTGACATCATAGGTCATGCACGCCACATAGCATGGCTGGCAGCATGCCCGTACGACCGTCTACCATACAGCCCGCACGTCGGCCCCACTCGCCAGCTAGCCAGCCTGCATGCATGCCTGCTTGTCTACCGCTCACAGCTCTGCACTGTGAGCCGATGAGGGATCTGAGCTCCTTTCTCTTCTACCTGGAGGTAGCAACCAATGTATTGTTTTTATTTCTGAGGGGGCAACTGTTTGTTTTTTTATTGTGAGGGGGCAACTGTTTGTTTTTTTTATTCTGAGGGGGCCAAATGTGTGTGGGGTTTTTCTGTGTGGGCGAATGTATTTATTTTATTACCGTGAGTGCCCGTGTGTTTCTTTTATTACCGTGGGGGCAAATGTGTGTGTTTTTCCTCGTGGAGGACTGGTGGTTTGCCTTGGCATTTTAATAATATTGTTCGGTGTGCTGCGAGTTGAAAAAGGTTGAAAATCACTGATCTATAGGGAAATAGGCATTGATACACAAGGATAGATGTTACCTATTGCATAATGGTCCACCAGAATGCCAGGTTCTTAATGGGTTGTATGATATGATCACCCAGCAATGTTTGCAAACTGTCAGGAGGGTGTGAGAGTAAAGAAGCACAAAATATGTGATGTTATGTGTACTGTACAGAGAGGATGTAACTGGATAGGGAAGCACTGAAGGTTATGTGGGTGGGTCTGAAATTTGATAGGCTTGTCTGAAGAGGTTTCAGTGAACGTTTAAAGGTTTGGAGACTAGAGGTGAGTCTTATTGTGCGTGGGAGGGCATTCCACAGAGTGGGTGAAGCCCGGATAAAAAGCCTAATTCAGAGTTGATCGCAGCAGCAAATTTTTTAGCAGTTGGGCAAAACCATGGCCCTCATTCCGAGTTGATCGGTCGCAAGGCGAATTTAGCAGAGTTACACACGCTAAGCCTACGCCTACTTGGAGTGTATCTTAGCTTCTTAAAATTGCGACCGATGTAATCGCAATATTGCGATTACAAACTACTTTGCAGTTTCTGAGTAACTTCAACCTTACTCTGCCTGTGCGATCAGTTCAGTGCTTGTCGTTCCTGGTTTGACGTCACAAACACACCCAGCGTTCGCTCAGACACTCCCCCGTTTCTCCAGCCACTCCTGCGTTTTTTCCGGAAACGGTAGCGTTTTCAACCACACGCCCATAAAACGCCGTGTTTCCGCCCAGTAACACCCATTTCCTGTCAATCACATTACGATCGCCGGAGCGATGAAAAAGCCGTGAGTAAAAATACTATCTTCATTGTTAAATTACTTGGCGCAGTCGCAGTGCGAATATTGCGCATGCGTACTAAGCGGATTTTCATTGCGATGCGATGAAAAATACCGAGCGAACGACTCGGAATGAGGGCCCATGTGCAGTGCAGGGGGGGCAGATATAACATGTGCAGAGAGAGTTAGATTTTCAAACTGAAATCTAAATTGCAGTGTAAAAATAAAGCAGCCAGTATTTACCCTGCACAGAAACAAAATAACCCACCCAAATCTTACTCTCTCTGCAAATGTTATATCCTGTAATTTTGAGAGGGAACAAGTAATGCGTGTGGATGAGAGACACAGATCTTGTGCAGAGCGGAGAGGTCTGGTAGGGAGATATTTTGAGATGAGTGAAGAGATGTATGTTGGTGCAGTTTGGTTAATAGCCTTGTATGTAAGTAAAAGTATTTTATATTTAACACGGTAAAATACCGGTAACCAATGGAGGGACTGTAAGAGCGGATTTGCAGATGAACGTCTAGCGAGGAAGATTAGCCTCGCAGCTGCATTAAAGATGGATTGTAGTGGTTAGAGCCTATGTTTGGGAAGACCGGTCATGAAACTATTACAATAATCAATGCGGGAGATGATGAGTCGTATTTTGGATGTTTCTTAGATGTATGTAACATGATTTAGAGACCGATTTAATGTGTGGAACAAACGACAGTTCAGAGTCCAGGATGACACCTAGGCAGCGAGCTTGTGGGGTAGGGTGGATAGTCGCATTGTCAACAGGTATGGAGATATCAGGTTGGTAAGTACTCTTGGCTGGTGGGAAAATAATTCTGTTTTGGAAATATTAAGTTTGAGGTGGCGAGATGTCATCCAAGATGAAATAGCAGAAAGGCATTCAGTGACACGGCCCAATACAGATGGTGACAAATCTGGGGAAGATAGGTAGATCTGAGTATTGTCCGCATACAAATGGTACTGAAATCTGTAAGAGTTGATTAGTTTACCAAGAGATGTGGTATAGATAGAGAAAAGCAGAGGACCTAGGACTGAGCCTTGTGGTACTCCAACTGAAAGAGGTAGCGAAGAGGAAGTGGAATCAGAGAAGCGAACACTGAAGGAGCGATTAGATAGGTAGGATGAGAACCAAGAAAGGGCTGTGTCCTGAATACCTAGGGATTGTAGTGTTTGTATGAGAAGAGAGTGGTCAACTGTTTCAAAAGCAGCAGAGAGATCAAGGAGAATAAGTAGTAATGGCCTTTAGATTTAGCAGTGACCAAATCATTTACTACCTTAGTCAGGGCTGTCTCTGTGGAGTGTTGGGCACGAAATCCTGACTGAAGTGGGTCCAGTAAGCTGTGTGAGTTGAGAAAGTGTGTGAGTGAGGCGAGTGTAGGCAAGTCTCTCAAGTAGCTTGGAGGAACATGGGAGCTGAGAGATAGGACGGTAATTTGAGAGAGAGTTAGGGTCAGAATGTTGTATTTTTCAGAATGGGAGTAATCACTGCATGCTTGTACAGAGAAGGAAAGTAGACAGAGAGAGATTACAGATGTTAGGTAAGGTTGGGATGAGCACAGCAGACAGAGCTTTAGTAATTTGTGAGGGTAAAGGATCAAGGGGAGAGGTAGTAGAGTATGCAGATGAGAAGAGTGCAGGTACTTTATCATCATTTGTAGGATCAAATGAAGAGAAGGTGTTAGAGGGTCCGGGAAGGGAATTGATCATCACATGGATACACACACACACACACACACACACACACACACACACACACACACACACACACACACACACACACACTAAGGTTAATTTTATTGTCGAGAGCATATTTTGGGAGTGTGGAAGGATTTTAGAGCATCTGTAGGAAACCCACGGATAGTACATGCAAACTCTAAACAATTGAACCCCAAAACCATAGTGCTGTGACCGACTATACTGCATAATAATGTATGTAGATTTCCAACATCATAATCCTAGGGTGCAACAAAATGCCGCAACACTGTTTAGAGATGAGCGGGTTCGGATTTACCCGGATTTACTGGGATTTACCTGGATCTCAAACGGCATCGTATTGGCTCTCGGATGTCACGTGTTTTGGTTAGCCAATAAGAAAAATCCGTATAAATCCGAACTTGCGTTTAATTCTGGCGTTAAGAACCGAGTAAATCCGAACCTGCACATCTCTTACTGTAATGTCATTATATCATATATATAATAAAATGTCAGGACTTATTTACAAAAATGAATGTCAAAATTAAGGTATTCAATAACCTGTACCATCCAATCAGCACTTATCAGTCTAATACATGTTTGATAATAAAAGCAAACCTGTGATTGGTTACGAGAGTTAATATACATTTGCCCTCAGTTAATAACCCCCATCATGTAGGCTTGTATATGTAGCATTACTTTCCAGTAAAAAATAGATTGAGTGAGCTGTCTAGCGACTGGTGGTTTCGTGCTCTCAGTAGAAAATCTGTTCCTTCTGTTGATGTGAATTTGAGCTCTGATTTATATCTTGCCGCGTGATTAGTGTGTTCTGGGTTTCAAAATGTTATCTTTTTATTTCCTCAAATAGCTGGAAGGAGAATTTATTGTGAGGCAGCCAAGTTCTTACTGACAGGTGGTCTTAACTACTGGCCAAAACGGCAAGGTGATCCATTATCTTGCATGTGCTCGGAATCCCACGCTGACCTGATGGTTTCAGGTTTTATTGTGTAGTTTCCTATCTACTTAATGTTAGAAATACAGAAACCGCTGGTAATACAGGCACACGAACCTAAACTGCAGTGAGGAGAGATAAAGTACCACCAACCAGCTTCCAACTGTCACTTTTCAAACCCAGCTTGTAACATGGAAGTTAGTACCTGATTGGTTGTTACTTTTGGGACTGTTCGTGAAGCAGTGAAAAGAGTGGAGTAGTGAGACTGCAGAGAAGTTGCCCATGGCAACCAATCAGCTGCTCCGTACAATTGTATAGTATGCAAATTATAAATGTTACTTCAATGCTGATTGGTTGCTATGGCCTACTTCTCCACTGGTCTGTTTCTCCACTGTTTTCACTGCTTCATTAATAGACCTCTTTATCTGCATTCACTTTATCTCTCTCCAAGGCTGAGTACATCGACCCCACTTTATTTTGTAGGATTAGAATATGTATTGAGTAGAAAAGGTGTTAATAAGACAGTAGCGGCTCTTACCACGGGCAAGCAGGCTTTTTGCCTGGGGCGCCGCAGTCCCGAGGGCACCGCTGTGGCAGGAGCCGCTACTGGTGCCGTGCGATGCGCCGGACGTCATTGGGGCGACCGTAGACACTGGAGGTCATAATTGACCTATAGTGTCTGTGCGGTGCTATGGGAGAGACGTCATGACGTCTGTCTTATAGATCCGAGGAGCGGCTGGAGACCGGAGGACAGCAGCGGTCGGGAAGTATTAGCGGGGATGGTGAGTTGCTGGGTTTTTTTTTGTCTGTAAGCGGCGCTACAGGGGTCATTAATACAGGGGGCACAGCTACACAGGGCATTAATACTGGGGGCACAGCTACAGGAGGCATTAATACTGGGGGCACAGCTACAGGGGGCATTAATACAGAGGGCACAGCTACATGGAGTATTAATACTGGGGGCACAGCCACAGGGGGCATTAATACTGGGGGCACAGCTACAGGGGGCATTAATACTGGGGGCACAGCTACATGGGGCATTAATACTGGGGGCACAGGTACAGTGGGCATTAATACTGGGGGCACAGCTACAGGGAGCATTAATACTGGGGGCACAGCTACAGGGGGCATTAATACTGGGGGCACAGCTACACGGGACATTATTACTGAGGGCATTTTAGTGGAGCACAGCTACAGGGGGCAATAATACTGGGGGCACAGCTACAGGGGGCATTAATACTGGGGGCACAGCTACAGGGGGCATTAATACTGGGGACACAGCTACAGGGGGCATTAATACTGGGGGCACAGCTACCGGGTGCACAGTACTGGGGGCATTAATACTGGGGGCACAGATACAGGGGGCATTAATACTGGGGGGCAAAACTACTGGGGGCACAGCTACACGGGACATTATTACTGAGGGCATTTTAGTGGAGCACAGCTACAGGGGGCAATAATACTGGGGGCACAGCTACAGGGGGCAATAATACTGGGGGCACAGCTACAGGGGGCAATAATACTGGGGGCACAGCTACAGGGGGCATTAATATTGGGGACACAGCTACAGGGGGCATTAATACTGGGGGCACAGCTACAGGGGGCAATAATACTGGGGGCACAGCTACAGGGGGCAATAATACAGGGGGCACAGCTACAGGGGGCATTAATACTGGGGACACAGCGACAGGGGGCAATAATACTGGGGGCACAGCTACAGGGGGCATTAATTCTGGGGGCACAGCTACAGGGGGCATTAATACTGGGGACACAGCTACAGGGGGCATTAATACTGGGGGCACAGCTACAGGGGGCATTAATACTGGGGGCACAGCTACAGGGGGCATTAATACTGGGGGCACAGCTACACGGGACATTATTACTGAGGGCATTTTAGTAGAGCACAGCTACAGGGGGCAATAATACTGGGGGCACAGCTACAGGGGGCATTAATACTGGGGACACAGCTACAGGGGGCATTAATACTGGGGGCACAGCTACCGGGTGCACAGTACTGGGGGCACAGCTACAGGGGGCATTAATACTGGGGGCACAGATACAGGGGGCATTAATACTGGGGGGCAAAACTACTGGGGGCACAGCTACATGGGACATTATTACTGAGGGCATTTTAGTGGAGCACAGCTACAGGGGGCAATAATACTGGGGGCACAGCTACAGGGGGCAATAATACTGGGGGCACAGCTACAGGGGGCATTAATATTGGGGACACAGCTACAGGGGGCATTAATACTGGGGGCACAGCTACAGGGGGCAATAATACAGGGGGCACAGCTACAGGGGGCATTAATACTGGGGGCACAGCTACAGGGGGCATTAATACTGGGGACACAGCTACAGGGGGCAATAATACTGGGGGCACAGCTACAGGGGGCATTAATACTGGGGGCACAGCTACAGGGGGCATTAATATTGGGGACAGCTACAGGGGGCATTAATACTGGGGGCACAGCTACAGGGGGCAATAATACTGGGGGCACAGCTACAGGGGGCAATAATACAGGGGGCACAGCTACAGGGGGCATTAATACTGGGGACACAGCTACAGGGGGCAATAATACTGGGGGCACAGCTACAGGGGGCATTAATACTGGGGGCACAGCTACAGGGGGCATTAATACTGGGGACACAACTACAGGGGGCATTAATACTGGGGGCACAGCTACAGGGGGCATTAATACTGGGGGCACAGCTACAGGGGGCATTAATACTGGGGGCACAGCTACACGGGACATTATTACTGAGGGCATTTTAGTAGAGCACAGCTACAGGGGGCAATAATACTGGGGGCACAGCTACAGGGGGCATTAATACTGGGGGCACAGCTACAGGGGGCATTAATACTGCGGACACAGCTACAGGGGGCATTAATGCTGGGGGCACAGCTACCGGGTGCACAGTACTGGGGGCACAGCTACAGGGGGCATTAATACTGGGGGCACAGATACAGGGGGCATTAATACTGGGGGGCAAAACTACTGGGGGCACAGCTACACGGGACATTATTACTGAGGGCATTTTAGTGGAGCACAGCTACAGGGGGCAATAATACTGGGGGCACAGCTACAGGGGGCAATAATACTGGGGGCACAGCTACAGGGGGCATTAATATTGGGGACACAGCTACAGGGGGCATTAATACTGGGGGCACAGCTACAGGGGACAATAATACAGGGGGCACAGCTACAGGGGGCATTAATACTGGGGACACAGCTACAGGGGGCAATAATACTGGGGGCACAGCTACAGGGGGCATTAATACTGGGGGCACAGCTACAGGGGGCATTAATACTGGGGACACAGCTACAGGGGGCATTAATACTGGGGGCACAGCTACAGGGGGCATTAATACTGGGGGCACAGCTACAGGGGGCATTAATACTGGGGACACAGCTACAGGGGGCATTAATACTGGGGGCACAGCTACAGGGGGCATTAATACTGTGGGCACAGATACAGGGGGCATTAATACTGGGGGCACAGCTACAGGGGGCATTAATACTGGGGGCACAGCTACAGGGGGCATTAATACTGGGGGCACAGCTACAGGGGGCATTAATACTGGGGGCACAGCTACTGGGGGCAAAACTACAGGGGTCATAACTGTGACCGTGCCCCTTCCCTATGAAGCCACACCCCTATTTTACAACTCTGTTGTACCTGTGGGTTGGGGAGGGGGGGTTGGGGGTCTCCAAAGGAAACTTTTGCCCTGGGCGCCACAAGGTATAAAACCGGCCCTGAAATAAGACAGTGCTTTTTTTTACTTTATTAGTTATAACCAGGTATAACACTACTGATTTTACCCAGCGGAATCTGTGTACGGTCAGAGCAGTAGTGATGGATCTCATACAGGTTAAAAAGCTAAGTCTGCATTATTTTGTGTCACAACGACACCACTGGCCCCACAATAGTGACAAAATAGCAACTAAATACTCAATTTACACATGTACGACGTACCAGGGCGGAAATCCCGACCGCCGGCATACCGACAGCAGGGCGAGCGCAAATGAGTGTAAGATGTAATGTGAAGATTTAAAAGTAAGATTTAAACGTCCATACCTTATCCAAAGTATAGTACTGTGCCTGACAAGACACAATAAATCTGAATAAAGCACCTGGATGAGATGGCTTATATCCACGTAGCTTAGTTATTGGCAGAACATTTTATTTATGACGTCGCCTAGTGTGTTCCCTTCCCTGCCGGGACAGTTGGTGGCAGTGCGTACACACTGAGCGATACGCAAACAAATCACTCAGTGAAATCACGCCGCAGCCGGCCCGTCCGCGGGGCAGCACATCGGTCAGCGGCAGCAGCATACACACTGGCCAATATAGTATACAACGTTGCTCAGGAAGGGCAAAATGAGCGACATGGTTTACTATTGTCGTCTAGTGTGTATGCACCTTTAGGCAAAGACATGGCAGAGGAAGTACCATGTGGATAAATGTGAGGCATACTTGCCTACTCTTCAGAATATCCGTGAGAGTATCTAATCTCAGACTGCATTCCTGTAATCCTGGGAGTAGAGCAGTCAGTTTCCCCAATGAAGTAGGTGATACAGATCTGGGGGATTACAGTAATGTCCAATATGTTTAATTTATAATCAATACTTTGGGCCTAATTCAGACCTGATCGCAGCAGCAAATTTTTCTCTAATTGGCAAAACCATGTGCACTGCAGGGGGGCAGATGTAACATGTGCAGAGAGAGTTAGATTTGGGTGGGATGTGTTCAAACGGGTGTGGATCATCAAATCGACATTGTCTAGGTCAACAATGTTTAGGTCGACCACTATAGGTCGACAGTCCCTAGGTCAACAGGGTCTGAAGGTCGACGGGGTTTCTAGGTCGACGTGCTAGATCGACAGGTCAAAAGGTCGACATGAGTTTTTCATGTTTTTTTTGGTGTTGTTTTCTCCGTACAGTGACTGGGAAGCCCAATTAGTGCACCGTGTCCCCTCGCATCGCTCGCTGCGCTCAACATGCTTCGGGCAAGGTTCCTCACTCCGATACCGCTGCGCTCGGCACAGATTACCGTTCTAGTCGTAGTCCACGTGGATCGTTAAGTATGAAAAAGTAAAAAAAAAGGGGAAAAAATGTGAAAAACTCATGTCGACCCGTTGACCTAGCACATGTCGACCTAGAAACCCTGTCGACCTTCAGACTTTGTCGACCTAGTGACTGTCGACCTAAACATTGTCAACCTAGACAGTGTCGATCTTCAGCAATCTAAATTGCAATGTAAAAATAAAGCAGCCAGTATTTACCGTGCACAGAAACAATATAACCCACCCAAATCTAACTCTCTCTGCACATGTTACATCTGCCACACCTGCACTGCACATGGTTTTGCCCATTAGAGAAAAATGGTGCTGCTGCGATCAGGTCTGAATTAGGCACTTTAAAGCAACATCTTTTTCCCAATACTGTTAAAGCAGCAATCCCACGTATATTTTTTATTTCTGTAAATAGCAATTGAAGCACCTATTAAAGCATGCATCTGATTTTGGGGGTAATTCAGATCTGATTGTAGATGTGCTAAATTTAGCACATCTACGATCATTTGGGGGGACATTTAGTAAGCAGTGATAAAAGTGGAGAAGTTGCCCATGACAACCAATCAGCATTGACGTAACATTTATAATTTGCAGACTATAAAAGTATACAGAGCAGCTGATTGGTTGCCATGGACAACTTCTCCACTGACTCACTTCTCAACTTTTATCACTGCTTAGTAAATGTCACCCTTACTCTGACATACGGTGGGACGCCCAGCACTGGGCTAGTCCACCCCGCATGTCAGGCCCTACCCCCTTGCACAGGTACAAAAGCATCGCACAGCGGCAATGCTTTTATACCTGGCAAGTAGCTCCCTGCCAGCACAGCTCCTGCACGCTGGCAGGCCGCTACTCGCCGAGTCCCGGGTCGCAGCGGCTGCGTGTGACGTCACGCAGCCGCCGCGGCCTGCACCCCTAACGGTCTGGATACGCTTCCATTGTCCGAACCGTGACCCGCCAATGCCATTCTAACGTCGTTGCCACACCCCCTCCCGTTCCGTGACCCTGAGGTGCTTTTAGCATCTCAATGGGCTCCCAGGGTGTGCATGTACAGTGTGTTCGCTGCGAGTGCGCACTCCACAAAAGGATTCAAAGGGATCGCTGCCCAGTTCGAATTAGCCCCTTTGTTGGCAGTCCTACAAGTCATAATCTCCTTTTCAAAATGTCTCTGGAGGAAAAACAAGTAGCTGACAAACATGAACATATTCACACTGCCACATGTTCATTCTATGGCAGCAATGGTGGTGGTGGTTGGGGGAGTTTACAGTGAAAACAGAGCTCAGAAAGTGTTCCAAAGCTTCTCTGCTCTCTACATTATGTACCATGTGACTGTGGCTGACATTGCAGTCACATGACACTGTAGACATGTAGGGTGACAAACAAGGGGTAATTATCAAGCTGCTTCTTATAGTGTGTCACACCATCAGCGGGTTGTAATGCGACACACTTTTCAGTACTGGAAACCTTTAGCACTGAAAGATGATATATTGTAGTTATTTAAAAAAAATAATAGTGCTGAATTTCTACCAAATATATCCTCTTCCAATACATACAGTGTGCAGCAAATAGTGAGAAACTGTTCTAGCACTACATACCATCAACTCGCTGACACTTGTAGTTCTACAACACCTGGAGAGCCACAAGCTTCCTATCCCAGTTGTACTTCAGCTCTATACCCATTTTGTAATTAATTTTACATTTGGACATTTGGAGAGAGGTGTTTATTAGGCTCCATGAATTACGTTAAAGAAACAATTCTATGTCAGTGTGGAAAATCCCATTAATATTAAATTGGTCAGAAATGTAATTTTCTCTGTTAGCCAACTTGTACTAAACATATGCAGCAAAATAACCTACAGATTGTTCCTAGGTATAATATAAGTAGGATGTGTTTCCCTTTAAATGTCCTTTGTGAATACTTCTCTAAATGCGAAGTTCATTGAAATTCTGCAGTGAATGGGTTAATGCCAGAGTAAAGTCACATGACTTGTGAGCCTAGAACCTCAATACAATTGACCATGAATGTCCACACTCTCAAACCACTATGAATAAATTCTGTGGAATTGGCAGCCCTTGCTTGAAAGGAGTCCAGGCCTCAACTAGCATAAAGGATGAATTATTTCTTACTGCTACAAAGGCTCCTTTTAGGTCAAACTTGAAAGCACTGGCAGTCCAGCATAGGGACACTTTCTCTCCAGATGCCGGTCGGTCGTTGAAAGCAGCTTAGATAGAAGACGTTCCTACACTGTCTCCCTCTTCAGGGCCCAAAATCGCTTGTCCTTTTAATACCCGTTGTCCCTAATTAGGTTCTCCTGTACAAATTTCTGTAGATAAGTCCCACGGCTCTCTAAAAATGTCACGTTGGCTTAGTAAATGTATAATTCCCATGTTTTATGATGTGTTAGTGGCTTCCGGTAGTTTATGATCATGTGTATGAAATAGGTAAAGGTCATTCCTGAAACCTCAGCTCCTAGATAGAAACTCCTCACTTGTTCCCATTCTGTGCTGCCCACTTTCTTGGAACTCTCACCTTTTAAGTGTTGTGAGCATCTTATTCAACTGTGCATGTAGGGTGGGTAGAATGTTTAAATTCTCTACAATGCTGATGAGGCAGATCACGTCAGATGTCTGCACCTCACCGCACGAGGACAGGTTGTAGCCTCTGACAACTCCCTCTTCTCCTCACTCACGGATGAGGCAACTAGGTATTGTGTATGTGTACAGATAATATTGGCAGCCACTGTATATAAGTGACTCCGACAAAAGCTACACGTATGGGCTGTTGCAACGTTCAACGCAAGCTGGCTGCATTTCCCCCAACATTTCGTGCACTGTCTGAACTAAGGGGTATATTATACAATTGTATGGAGCAGCTGATTGGCTGCCATGGTCAACTTCCCCACAGGCTCACTTCTCCACCCTTTTCACTGCTTCATGAATAGACCCCCAAATGTGAATATTCTGTGGTTGGAGTTGTACCCAGGCTGTAGAGGCCAATGAGGGTCCCAGGTGATAGGGACGGCATTGGCCAAATCCCGAAGGTATGGTTATGCCGGGATGCGGTTATGTGACCGTCAGTCACCCGTTATGCAAGCCTGAATGGAAAAAATGTAATGAAAACTATAACAGCTGGCCCGTGCTGATCCCCTTTAACAAGCCAAAGTAATTAGGACCCGCTTCCCCCTTCAGCGCCCCTGTTTTATGCATCTATGTGTACAGACCTCCCCTATCGGAACTCACGCCATTATAGCCATCATCATTTACTGTGCGTGCTTGCACCTCCTCTATGCAGGATGCAGAGATCCATTTGAAAAGAGGTATAATTCTTCATATAACGCTTCAATTGAAGCGCCCTTACTACACGTGGCCATCACCCCATCACTACCCAGTTACGCCCATTCAACCTCAAGTGGAGATGTTGCAGAACTACATACGACTCTGCATTGCATATGCTTTATTCCCAGGTGTGCCCAGTGCAAAAAGAACCCATAAGTTTCCAAAGATCCCTTAAGGCTGTGTCCAAGAAGTCATCCTGATATCTTGCCTAGGAACATGGAAAGTGATGGTGTCCCCACTACCAACGCATGTATGTCTTATTGCCATTGCATCAACCTTTGTTTTACTTTTATGAACTGTATCTAGGAGAATAGAGGGGGAGGTTTAAGAGCAGAATCTGTAAGCTTACGCGAAGCGTCAAATTGATCCAAATGCATGATGGAGACAAATCAATATCTACCTGGATGTAACTTACGTTTCGCGCTTTCAGATGCCGAGATAGATTTACTAAAGCTACTAAAAATGTAAAGTGATGATGTTGCCCATAGCAACCAATCCGCTTATATCATTTTTTAGGATGCAGTAGAAAAAGGAAACTTAGAATATCATGACTTGCCAAGGGACCACGCCACCACTTTTCATTTTTAGTAAATCTACCCCTGAGACTTAAAGACAATCTTTTATTGGCTACCAACTGTAACTATCGGTGTCCCATCATTGGCACAATGCTGGTACGTATTTTACTTTGCCGTTGTTCCCATTGTCCAACAAACAAAATCTAGAAATCTGGAACACAGATCATTTGTTACATCAAAGACAAGGAATAAATCGTCTGGATGACAAGTTGACTAAGTGACACATAAAAGCTGTTCTTTGCCACCTGTCGATCAGGACTTCATAGAGATCATTTATACAATTGCCATTTATTATTGAGTTCACAAACAGGTTACCATCTATTTGTTCTAAGTTACTTTAACTGGAATGATCCCTACATAGACAATATGGGCCTCGTTTAGAGTTGAGTAAAGGTCCAAACTACATTTGCTCCCGGATATGCCATGTTGCTATATAAGGGTTGTAAATGCCTGTTATTGCGTGTAGCACAAAAATATTGGACCCCATTAAATTTAAATTCCCCTTACCCTTTGCTACCGCACAAAATGTTTTTGACAACATGCTAATAGCACCTAGATTAGGGGTTCATTGTGGTAAAATGATATAGGCTTTAAAAACTTATCCTTTATCATCCTACCCCTGGGTATACACCATAATGATGGTACTAGGGTCCACTATAATGAGAGTAGGCGGCTGAACGCTGTTCAATGTCTACAGGACCTGCCCTGAAATCACCTACTTGGTGAGTAAGACAGTAAATAGATTATATTTTAGTGAACAACCCCTTTAAAATGTTAATATCTTGTGGGTCTGAAAGTATCAGTGATGGCAATCTGGTGGTTGCCTGTCTACAGTACTTCAGTTGCTTACCAACTGATGTATTGCTCAAGCAAAGTGTGCCACAGTAGATCCGGGATTTCCTGTGGCCCTTTCATGCTTCCACCCTTACAGAATTGCCATTGTAGGGTGAAGCCCGCGGTAGATGAAAAAAGAATTAACATTTCTGTTATATTAAAAATGTAAACATGTTTTAGTTACAGAGCCATGCCTTCTTCAATACGTGATATTCATACAGGTGGGGCAAAAACGTGAACACTGTAGAGCTTATACAACAATGTTATAGATAATACATATTGCCTATACAGGTTGAGTATCCCATATCCAAATATTCCGAAATACGGAATATTCCGAAATACGGACTTTTTTGAGTGAGAGTGAGATAGTGAAACCTTTGTTTCTCTATCGTCCTAGTGGATGCTGGGGTTCCTGAAAGGACCATGGGGAATAGCGGCTCCGCAGGAGACAGGGCACAAAAAGTAAAGCTTTTCCGATCAGGTGGTGTGCACTGGCTCCTCCCCCTATGACCCTCCTCCAGACTCCAGTTAGATTTTTGTGCCCGGCCGAGAAGGGTGCAATCTAGGTGGCTCTCCTAAAGAGCTGCTTAGAGAAAGTTTAGCTAGGTTTTTTATGTTACAGTGATTCCTGCTGGCAACAGGATCACTGCAGCGAGGGACTGAGGGGAGAAGGAGTCAACTCACCTGCGTGCAGGATGGATTGGCTTCTTGGCTACTGGACATCAAGCTCCAGAGGGACGATCACAGGTACAGCCTGGATGGTCACCGGAGCCGCGCCGCCGGCCCCCTTGCAGATGCTGAAGACAGAAGAGGTCCAGAATCGGCGGCTGAAGACTCCTGCAGTCTTCTAAAGGTAGCGCACAGCACTGCAGCTGTGCGCCATTTTCCTCTCAGCACACTTCACACGGCAGTCACTGAGGGTGCAGGGCGCTGGGAGGGGGGCGCCCTGGGAGGCAAAATGAGTACCTATAAAGGCTAAAAATACCTCACATATAGCCCTAGAGGCTATATGGAGATATTTAACCCCTGCCTGATTTCTCAAAATAGCGGGAGACGAGCCCGCCGGAAAAGGGGCGGGGCCTATCTCCTCAGCACACGGCGCCATTTCCTCTCACAGCTCCGCTGGTCAGGACGGCTCCCAGGTCTCTCCCCTGCACTGCACTACAGAAACAGGGTAAAACAGAGAGGGGGGGCAAATTTATGGCGATATTTTTATATAACAAAGCAGCTATAGGGGAGCACTTATTATAAGGCTATCCCTGATATATATATAGCGCTTTTGGTGTGTGCTGGCAAACTCTCCCTCTGTCTCCCCAAAGGGCTAGTGGGTCCTGTCTTCATTAGGAGCATTCCCTGTGTGTCTGCTGTGTGTCGGTACGTGTGTGTCGACATGTATGAGGACGATATTGGTGTGGAGGCGGAGCAATTGCCAAATATGGGGATGTCACCTCCTAGGGGGTCGACACCAGAATGGATGCCTTTATTTATGGAACTACGGGATAGTGTCAACACGCTAAAGCAGTCGTTTGACGACATGAGACGGCCGGACAATCAATTAGTGCCTGTCCAGGCGACTCAAACACCGTCAGGGGCTGTGAAACGCCCTTTGCCTCAGTCGGTCGACACAGACCCAGACACAGGCGATGACTCCAGTGGTGACGGTGACGAATCAACCGTATTTTCCAGTAGGGCCACACGTTATATGATTTTGGCAATGAAGGAGGCGTTACATTTAGCTGATACTACAGGTACCACTAAACAGGGTATTATGTGGGGTATGAAAAAACTACCTATAGTTTTTCCTGAATCAGAAGAACTAAATGACGTGTGTAATGAAGCGTGGGTTGCCCCTGATAAAAAGCTGATAATTTCAAAGAAATTATTGGCATTATACCCTTTCCCGCCAGAGGTTAGGGAGCGCTGGGAAACACCTCCTAGGGTGGACAAGGCGCTAACACGCTTATCTAAACAAGTGGCGTTACCCTCTCCTGAGACGGCCGCACTTAAAGATCCATCAGATAGGAGGATGGAAAATATCCAAAAAAGTATATACACACATGCAGGTGTTATACTACGACCAGCTGTAGCAACTGCCTGGATGGGCAGTGCGGGGGTAGTTTGGTCAGAATCCCTGATTGAAAATATTGATACCCTGGACAGGGACAATATTCTACTGTCGTTAGAACAAATAAAGGATGCATTTCTTTATATGCGTGATGCACAGAGGGATATATGCACACTGGCATCACGGGTAAGTGCTATGTCCATTTCGGCCAGAAGAGCTTTATGGACGCGACAGTGGACAGGCGATGCGGATTCAAAACGGCATATGGAAGTTTTGCCGTATAAGGGGGAGGAGTTATTTGGAGTCGGTCTATCAGATTTGGTGGCCACGGCTACAGCCGGGAAATCCACCTTTCTACCTCAAGTCACTCCCCAACAGAAAAAGGCACCGACTTTTCAACCGCAGCCCTTTCGTTCCTTTAAAAATAAGAGAGCAAAGGGCTATTCATATTTGCCACGAGGCAAAGGTCGAGGGAAGAGACAGCAACACGCAGCTCCTTCCCAGGATCAGAAGCCCTCCCCGGCTTCTACAAAAGCCTCAGCATGACGCTGGGGCTTCTCAAGCGGACTCGGGGACGGTGGGCGGTCGTCTCAAAAATTACAGCGCGCAGTGGGCTCACTCGCAAGTAGATCCCTGGATCCTGCAGATAATATCTCAGGGATACAGGTTGGAATTAGAGACAGATCCACCTCGCCGTTTCCTGAGGTCTGCTTTACCAACGTCCCCCTCCGAAAGGGAGACGGTGTTGGAAGCCATTCACAAGCTGTACTCTCAGCAGGTGATAGTCAAGGTACCTCTTCTGCAACAAGGGAAGGGGTATTATTCCACTCTTTTTGTGGTACCGAAGCCAGATGGCTCGGTAAGGCCTATTCTAAATCTGAAGTCCTTGAACCTGTACATAAAGAAGTTCAAGTTCAAAATGGAGTCACTCAGAGCAGTGATAGCGAACCTGGAAGAGGGGAACTTTATGGTATCCTTGGACATCAAGGATGCGTATCTCCACGTTCCAATTTACCCCTCACACCAGGGGTACCTCAGGTTCGTTGTACAAAACTGTCACTATCAGTTTCAGACGCTGCCGTTCGGATTGTCCACGGCACCTCGGATCTTTACAAAGGTAATGGCCGAGATGATGATTCTTCTTCGAAGAAAAGGCGTATTAATTATCCCATACTTGGACGATCTCCTAATAAGGGCGAGGTCCAGAGAACAGCTAGAGATGGGATTAGCACTGTCTCAAGAAGTGCTAAAACAGCACGGGTGGATTCTGAATATTCCAAAATCCCAGTTAATGCCGACAACTCGTCTGCTGTTCCTAGGGATGATTCTGGACACGGTTCAGAAAAAGGTTTTTCTCCCGGAGGAAAAAGCCAAGGAGTTATCCGAGCTTGTCAGGAACCTCCTAAAACCAGGAAAGGTGTCTGTACATCAATGCACAAGAGTCCTGGGAAAAATGGTGGCTTCTTACGAAGCGATTCCATTCGGCAGATTCCACGCAAGAATTTTCCAAAGGGATCTGTTGGACAAATGGTCAGGGTCGCATCTTCAGATGCACCTACGGATAACCCTGTCTCCAAGGACAAGGGTGTCTCTTCTGTGGTGGTTGCAGAGTGCTCATCTATTGGAGGGCCGCAGATTCGGCATACAGGATTGGATCCTGGTGACCACGGACGCCAGCCTGAGAGGCTGGGGAGCAGTCACACAAGGAAGAAACTTCCAGGGAGTATGGACGAGCCTGGAAACGTCTCTTCACATAAACATTCTGGAACTAAGAGCAATATACAATGCTCTAAACCAGGCAGAACCTCTGCTTCAGGGAAAACCGGTATTGATCCAGTCGGACAACATCACGGCAGTCGCCCATGTGAACAGACAGGGCGGCACAAGAAGCAGGAGGGCAATGGCAGAAGCTGCAAGGATTCTTCGCTGGGCAGAGAATCATGTGATAGCACTGTCAGCAGTGTTCATCCCGGGAGTGGACAACTGGGAAGCAGACTTCCTCAGCAGACACGATCTTCACCCGGGAGAGTGGGGACTTCATCCAGAAGTCTTCCACATGCTGGTAACCCGTTGGGAAAGACCAATGGTGGACATGATGGCGTCTCGCCTCAACAAAAAACTGGACAGGTATTGCGCCAGGTCAAGAGATCCGCAGGCAATAGCTGTGGACGCGCTGGTAACGCCTTGGGTGTACCAGTCGGTGTATGTGTTTCCTCCTCTGCCTCTCATACCAAAAGTATTGAGAATTATACGGCAAAGAGGCGTAAGAACGATACTAGTGGTTCCGGATTGGCCAAGGAGGACTTGGTACCCGGAACTTCAAGAGATGATCACGGAAGATCCGTGGCCTCTACCTCTAAGGAGGGACTTGCTTCAGCAGGGTCCCTGTCTGTTTCAAGACTTACCGCGGCTGCGTTTGACGGCATGGCGGTTGAACGCCGGATCCTAAAGGAAAGAGGCATGCCGGAAGAAGTCATTCCTACTTTGATTAAAGCAAGGAAGGAAGTAACCGTGCAACATTATCACCGAATTTGGCGAAAATATGTTGCGTGGTGCGAAGATCGGAGTGCTCCGACGGAGGAATTTCAACTGGGTCGATTCCTACATTTCCTGCAATCAGGATTGTCAATGGGTCTCAAATTGGGATCTATTAAGGTTCAAATTTCGGCCCTGTCGATTTTCTTTCAAAAAGAATTGGCTTCAGTCCCTGAAGTCCAGACCTTTGTTAAGGGAGTGCTGCATATACAGCCTCCTGTGGTGCCTCCAGTGGCACCGTGGGATCTAAATGTGGTTTTGGACTTCCTAAAATCTCATTGGTTTGAACCACTAAAAAAGGTGGATTTGAAATATCTCACATGGAAAGTGACCATGCTTCTAGCCCTGGCTTCTGCCAGGAGAGTGTCAGAATTGGCAGCTTTATCTTACAAAAGCCCATATCTGATTTTCCATTCGGACAGGGCAGAACTGCGAACTCGTCCGCATTTTCTCCCTAAGGTGGTGTCAGCATTTCATCTGAACCAGCCTATTGTAGTGCCTGCGGCTACAAGTGACTTGGAGGACTCCAAGTTACTGGACGTTGTCAGAGCATTAAAAATATATATTGCAAGGACAGCTGGAGTCAGAAAATCTGACTCGTTGTTTATATTGTATGCACCCAACAAGATGGGTGCTCCTGCGTCTAAGCAGACGATTGCTCGTTGGATCTGTAGCACAATCCAACTTGCACATTCTGTGGCAGGCTTGCCACAGCCTAAATCTGTAAAGGCCCACTCCACAAGGAAGGTGGGCTCATCTTGGGCGGCTGCCCGAGGGGTCTCGGCATTACAACTTTGCCGAGCAGCTACGTGGTCAGGGGAGAACACGTTTGTAAAATTTTACAAATTTGATACTCTGGCTAAGGAGGACCTGGAGTTCTCTCATTCGGTGCTGCAGAGTCATCCGCACTCTCCCGCCCGTTTGGGAGCTTTGGTATAATCCCCATGGTCCTTTCAGGAACCCCAGCATCCACTAGGACGATAGAGAAAATAAGATTTTACTTACCGATAAATCTATTTCTCGGAGTCCGTAGTGGATGCTGGGCGCCCATCCCAAGTGCGGATTATCTGCATAAGTTGTACATAGTTATTGTTAACTAATTCGGGTTATTGTTAAAGGAAGCCATCTTTCAGAGGCTCCGCTGTTATCATACTGTTAACTGGGTTTAGATCACAAGTTGTACGGTGTGATTGGTGTGGCTGGTATGAGTCTTACCCGGGATTCAAAATCCTCCCTTATTGTGTACGCTCGTCCGGGCACAGTACCTAACTGGAGTCTGGAGGAGGGTCATAGGGGGAGGAGCCAGTGCACACCACCTGATCGGAAAAGCTTTACTTTTTGTGCCCTGTCTCCTGCGGAGCCGCTATTCCCCATGGTCCTTTCAGGAACCCCAGCATCCACTACGGACTCCGAGAAATAGATTTATCGGTAAGTAAAATCTTATTTTTTTGATGGCTCAATGTACACAAACTTTGTTTAATACACAAAGTTATTAATAATATTGTATTAAATGACCTTCAGGCTGTGTATATAAGGTGTATATGAAACATAAATGAATTGTGTGAATGTAGACACACTTTGTTTAATGCACAAAGTTATAAAAAATATTGGCTAAAATTACCTTCATGCTAGGTGTATGAGGTGTATATGTAACATAAATGCATTCTGTGCTTAGATTTAGGTCCCATCACCATGATATCTCATTATGGTAAGCAATTATTCCAAAATACGGAAAAATCCCATATCCAAAATACCTCTGGTCCCAAGCATTTTGGATAAGGGATACTCAACCTGTATTACTGTACTCTAATGTGTCCTAATAGAGAGTGTTTACACCTATCCAGAAATTAATAACTATATAGTACTATGGGGGTTATTCAGGTATGTTAGTAAACCAAAAAAGTAAGCAATTGGGCAAAACCGTGTTGCACTGCAGGTGGGGCAGATATAACATGTGCAGAGAGATTTATGGTGGGTACACCACTATGGGATACGCTCTATGAGCGATATCACATAGTTTTTCCCGTCCCGGGCCGGGCCGTCGCAATACCACAAGTGATATAACATAGTGACATCATGTCGCTGCTGGCCCGAACATGCGGCACCTGACGATATAGTCAGATTGAGCTGCATGTACAGGCGACAGCAGGGTTCGTTAATGACCCCTGGGAGCGCGCATCGGCCATCGCTGGCAGCATACACACTGGGCGATATTGTGAACAATATCGCTAAGGAGGGCAAAAATTAGCGATATTGTTTTCAAAATCGCCAAGTGTAAACCTACCATTAGATTTGGGTGGGTTATATTGTTCTCTCTGCACATGTCACATCTGCCCCCCCTCCAGTGTACCATGGTTTTGCTCAATTGCTTTTTGGTTTGCCAGCAAACCTCAATAAGGCCCTTTATTGTTAATTGTGTTATCAGGACTTTAGTACTATTAATATGGCCGTCTTCTGCTTGGTGTGGATAGAACTTGCATTTTTCCCATCTGGGTATTCCTGCCTTGTAAATGAGGGCCCTCATTCCGAGTTGTTCGCTCGTTATTTTTCTTCGCATCGGTGCGATTAGTCGCAAACTGCGCATGCGCAATGTTCGCAGTGCGTCTGCGCCAAGTAAATTTGCTAAAAAGTTTGGTATTTTACTCACGGCTTAACAAAGAAATCTCTTCGTACTGGTGATCGGAGTGTGATTGACAGGAAGTGGGTGTTTCTGGGCAGAAACTAGCCGTTTTATGGGTGTGTGCGAAAAAACGCAGCCGTTTCTGGGAAAAACGCGGGAGTGTCTGGAGAAACGGGGGAGTGTCTGGGTGAACGCTGGGTGTGTTTGTGACGTCAAACCAGGAACGAAACTGACTGAACTGATCGCAGTGGCAGAGTAAGCTTCGAGCTACTCAGAAACTGCTAAGAAATTTCTATTCGCAATTCTGCTATGCTAAAATACACTCCCAGTAGGCGGCGGCTTAGCGTGTGCAAAGCTGCTAAAAGCAGCTAGCGAGCGAACAACTCGGAATGAGGGCCGAAGTTCAGTATGTTTCAGAGTCTCACTCCAGCTGTTACTGTCAGACGGGGCCCCGTTAATATGAATTATATACTTACATTTAAAATAAACGGCTTCTCCCTCTTACATAGAAGGTATTTTTGGGAGACATAATTGCTGATTTTGACGTTTTTAATATTTATTTTCCATTCCATGTTTCATTTTCTGTGGTATAAATAACTCTGTGTTTTTCTTTTCTCTATACCTGGCCTGCATTTCTGGGAAATATGCATATATACTACATATATCTTAGACATACCTTTATCTTACACACCTTACGTGGTCATACTGTACCAGTAAGGGGGGGATTCACTCTTCTCCAGAGCACAGAATTGATATTTACAGTATACCCACTACACAGAAAGTTTCATTTGTACTTGAGACTAATACCTTTCATAACATGCTACAGGTGTAGACCTTATTATGGCCAGGATGTAATGGGAGCTGATAATACCACCCGGGAAATGAACGCACCACTACAAATGTGCGTCTATTTTCTACAACTCGGACTATGTAATGCCGTGCGACTATTTCCCATCTTCAGCGCCTTGAATCACGGCGTTTAGACCAGAAATGTCCGATATTCTCAACCCAACCAAAATGTGTCTTTTAGTATAGGAGGACCACAGTGTTAAAGTCACCCATTCTCCCTCAAAAGTCCCATGATTAAAGCAACGCTCACCCCAAGTAATCCCCAGCCCTCCAGAACGCACAAGTAGCTTATTCTGATTTAAATGATATGCGACATGGCTATAATCAGTGTGTAAATGCGACTGTATGTAATTATGTTACAGTGTTTGGCTGAAATACATTGTAGCATAACATTTTGTTTGCAGATACAGTAGCTATTACACACTGAATATAGCCATGCCGCATATCATTGAAATCAGCATAAGCTACTTGTGTGACGTAGTACATTCATTTGCATCTTTGACCATTGGTGTGTTAAAAAAACAAGCGCAGTACGTGGAATATTTGAAAATCCCACACAAGATATAGACATGTCACGTCATTGGATTCAGCTGGAACTGCTTGGGCGACTTGGTACATTTATATGCCTCTATACATTTCCCAAAGAAAATAATGTAAAAATGACATGTACAGTACGTGGAGCATTTTTACAGATCAAAGTTTGTTTTTTTAAAAAGTGTAAAAATGTATTAAAAAGTGTCAATTTATTGCAACTGTGCTTGAAAATTGTATTTATAATTGATAATATAATATACTCGCCCCCAAAAAAACACCTCTAAATTCTTTGAGAGTTTTATGGGCCCTACACATCCGCCGATATGCCACCGAGCTGCCCAACGGCCGATACGGACGACCCGGCGGCGGGGGGGGTGAAGTTTCTTCACTTCCCCCGTCACTCGGCTCCATAGCCTTGCATGCTAATATGGACGAGATTGTCCATATGGGCTTGCATGCATAAGCGACCCTCCACCAACGATGAACGAGCGTGGGGCCGCGCATCGTTCATCGTTGGTGCCTCCTAACTCAACGATATGAATGAGTACTTGTTCATTAATGAACGAGAACGTTCATAACGTTCAGTGAAATCTTTAAGTGTGTAGGGCCCATTAGAGCTGTTTTGTGTACGATTTGAAATATCGGACTTCTTTACATTGGCCGAGTTGTATACTCCGACTTTTTATCGGGCTCCCCACTTTAGAGCTGAAAGCATCCGGAAAAGCCGCATTGCAACCGCTAATACATTAGCCAGCTTTGCAAAGATGTTTGTGGCAATAGCTCTGTTTCGATGTACAGGATTGTTCCCTCAGTGGGAGCTACTCCACCTGTGATAAATTGTTGAATATGTTATTAGCTGGACAACGACCTATTGTTCCCATGTTGCTGGGTGTTGTCGCCCCCTCCCCAGTCCATGCCTGCCTGATACCCCTTTTCCACTTGTAGCATGGGTCGCAGCCGGGAGCCCGACACGGCTGCGACCCGTGCTAGAGCCCCCTTCTACACTAGCTCCACCAACCCGGCATATTGCCGGGTTGGTGACACTGCTGCTGACGCGGCAGGGGCGGCGCTGGGAGATCACATGATCTCTCAGCGCCGCCCTTCCATACACTGTGAACGTGAGCCGTGTCGCCTCGACGCGGCTTCCGTTTACACTAGACAGCTTACCGGGTTGAACACGTGTTCAACCCGGCAAGCTACCCGGGTAGGATTCCTGGATCACTTGATCCGGGAATTTGCGGGGGGGGGGGGGGGGGGGGGGGCTTTTCCACTAGGAAAAAACACTGGTAAATGTGCGTCCCCACGCATTTGCCCGTGTTTTTAGAGCTAGTGGAAAAGGGGTATTATCCATCTCCAGTTTGGAGAAGAGAGGATGTAACATAAGACTAAATCATTGACTTTCTGCACACTGACTTCTGTTTTTTTGCAAAATACTTGATGTTTTGTGTGTAGTTGGCAAACAACAGAGAAGTAAAAAAGTAGTGTGTAACATGTTAGGTGAAAAGGCCACAAGATATCTGCAAGCTCAAGTGAAACTTTATAATTTATTGCGTAAAACATGCAAACTGTTGAAATATAAAATCCAAAGAGAGATGATGAAATGCAGGCAGCAGGCGTGGGTTAGCTGGCAGGGGACGGTCTGGGTTTGTACACTAGGGGGTAAATTTACTAAGATTCGTATTTTCCAGATTCAGGTCAAAGTTCAATCACGAATGACATCGAAAGTGTAAAACTGCAACTTTTTGAATTGATTACGACTAATTTACTAAGCTGTCGTATTCGGGTTTTTCTTTTGTTCCGATGTCGATGTCATTCGTGGTTTTTTTTCTATTTTTACGGCAGTGATTAGCAAAACACTGCCGACTTTTTTTACAATCAATCTCGGCCGGATCTGTGTGATCCGTGCTGGGGTTTATTTTTTTTTTTTTTTTAATTAAACACTGTAAAATAAATAAAAAAAATGCGTGGGGTCCCCCCTCCTAAGCATAACCAGCCTCAGGCTCTTTGAGCCGATCCTGGTTGCAAAAATATGGGGAAAAAAATGACAGGGGTTCCCCCATATTTAAGCAACCAGCATCGGGCTCTGCGCCTGGTCCTGGTCCCAAAAATACGGGGGACAAAAAGAGTAGGGGTCCCCCGTATTTTTAAAACCAGCACCGGGCTCCACTAGCTGGACAGATAATGCCACAGCCGGGGGTCACTTTTATATAGTGCCCTGCGGCCGTGGCATCAAAAATCCAACTAGTCACTCCTGGCCGGGGTACCCTGGGGGAGTGGGGACCCCTTCAATCAAGGGGTCCCCCCCCCCCAGCCACCCAAGGGCCAGGGGTGAAGCCCGAGGCTGTCCCCCCCCATCCAATGGGCTGCGGATGGGGGGGCTGATAGCCTTTGTTGTAAAAGAAAAGATATTGTTTTTAGTAGCAGTACTACAAGTCCCAGCAAGCCTCCCCCGCATGCTGGTACTTGGAGAACCACAAGTACCAGCATGCGGCGGAAAAACGGGCCCGCTGGTACCTGTAGTACTACTACTAAAAAAATACCCAAAAAAACACAAGACACACACACCGTGAAAGTATAATTTTATTACATACATTCTTTTTTTTGTATTGTATTGTTTGTTTATTGTAACCCCCTTTCAGTAATAATAGGCTGTGGTGTCGGAACCCAGCCGTTTAAATACAATTTGGTGTTGTGTCTTCCTTTCCCTGCTAAGGTTTAAAGTGTATTACTATCGCATGCATAACTGTTAAGGGTTCACTGTGTAACATTGGGTGTGTACGCGCTGTGTGTACTTTGTACAGCCAGCGCGGCGTTTGTACGCAAAGTCCGTACACGGTACGGGACTCTGTACGCTAAAGGTGTAACAAGTACGTAGGTTGTGTATTAAGTATAGCGGCCGCAGCGGCTTCATTTAAAGTGTATGAAATGTCTTTTTAAAGTGTTGCTTTTAGTCCTGTACGTAAACCAGCGTTTACAATGGTAATGGAAAATACAGGTGAATAGTTATGCTCACCCATTTTGTATTACTAAAGTGCTTTGGACATTTATTTCAAGTTCCCGATGTCCGTCAGTTATTAATACCAAAAATAGATACAAGAAGGTGATATTGAAAAAGGATGGTTTTACTACTGCACAAATAGTGCCTAAAAGATAAAAAAAATATATATATTATTACTGACCGTGGCATCCTGATGTTCAGAATTTTCGACAGGGCAAGGAAAGTATACTTACCTTCCCCCAATGGCCCCCTAACCCTCCATTGCAGCAACCCCCCACACCCACGCAGCCTAACCCTCCCAGGTGGTGCCTACGCCTAACCCCCCTCCCCGCAGCCTAAACCCAACCCCCCCCCCCCCCTCCCCGCAACCTAACCTTTACCCCCTGCAGCCTGACCCTTCCTGGGGGGTGCCTAAACCTAACCCCCCTCCCTGCAGCCTAAACCTAAACCCCCTCCCCCTCAGCTTAACCCTTCATGGAGGGTGCCTAAACCTAACCCCTCCTCCCCGCGCCCTATATCTAACTTCCCCACCCACAGCCTAAACCTAACACACACTCACCCCTGCGACTTTCCTGTCAGAGTGGCCGGCAGATGCTCGTTCGGGGTGCCGGCGATCTGGATTCTGGCGCCGGGCTTATGTCCCTACTCGGGATGCCGGTGTCAGCAGTCAAAGTAGTTTCGGGAGTCCGGCGTCGGTATTTCGACTGCTGGGTTCCAGACCGGATTCCACAGAAACAACCACAGAGGGGATGCACAGAAACATGAGCCATAAATAAAAATCAGTGTTTCATAGGTCAACTAAACAAATTTTTGCTTCGCTTTCATGAATGGTTAACTTCCAAAAATGACAAATTGCAGGCACAGTTCTTATCGCTCAAGGAACCCCCTCCTCATAGTCCATGTATTAGAATCCCTTAGAAGCGGTGGTTAAGTTGTCAGTCCATTGTGAGGGACACTCTTCCATGTATGTATAAACTTACTCTCAGTGCTGGGAAGAGGCAGATAGAAGTAAAGGGGTAATTACCTGGATGGTGGTGTGCCGCACTTGAGCTGTCGAGGTGTAATATGCAAGTGGACTGTGTCACAGTTAATATGATGCGAGGGGGTCGAACATCCAGGTCAAGAAACGAAGAACTTCATCAAGTTCATAGAATAAATATGTATTAAATGAATGCAGTGTCTGACGTGTCTTTAGTGGTCACAATCTGGTGTCAGCACTCAGATATGTGAAATTATTTCTGTTCCTTGGGCTGTCGGAATGTATAATTTATGGTCGTACGTGAACAGTGTGACTGTAGCACTTCATGTATACACAGAGCTATGTGAGACATTTGCTGTGTTTCCATTGGGTAGACCTCAAAGTTTGTAAACATTATGTATGTTTGTGTGGTTGCCATTGAATGCCAAGAAACATTTAGTCACGCTTGACACTGAGGCAAGCTTAACGTGGGACGTCTGAACATACGCTGCTGTAGCAGAGGTTTTTTGCATATCATTATGGAAAGGAAATATAGCAAACAGCTATTTGTATCATACTGCACTTACTGCCTGCTGAAATTATCAGCTTTATCACTTCGAATCAGCATACTATGGTGGGTATCCAATTATCCGCGGTCTGATAATTGTATCGCCCGGGGCTATCCTATTAGCCCCGATGCGGCAGGCTCCCCCCCGCCTTCCCCCCTAATGCAGGCACTTATTATGGATCAGGCATCCAAAGGATAATCTGCGATAAGCGGCTGCCGGAGCCTTAACCCCGGTCCCATGTGTTTTTGCGCGAACATGGTCCATTTTTGCCCGATGAAAACTAACCCTATTTGGATACCGCGATAATGACCATCGGTCATTAATCTCGATATCCGTCCATTTTTGACAGCTGAAAAGGGATCGGATTTAATTGGATACCCCTCCCCCCCCTTCATATCGTACGCGTCACTGTGGGCTTAATGTTCCATAAATATGGTGTAAGACGTTTGTGGGAGGATTGGTATTAAAGCAGGGGGTCCGGAAGGGCCGTTCAACTGGTCGAACAGAAATCTGCCGTAAGTAGGGCTTTGTGCGTGTTAACCCAAAGCCTGAACCCTAACCCGGAATCTCCACGTTAGCCACAAGTTTACCGTACAAGCAAATGGGCTTAAAATTGAATAGCTCCAGGAGTTTGAGTTCCAGGCTACAGGTCTGCTGTAAGCACCGCGGTTAATTGAATCCTGGCCTTAGAGTGAGTAACGCTTGGGTCATATGTGAGGGTGTAATAGTGTGGGTAGGATAAGTTCTAATAAATAGATGGGTTTTCAGAAGATTTGAAGGCTGTGGAAGAGCCTGGTGGGCAGAAGGATGAGTTGGTTTTCAAGTCAGGTAAATCTAAGAGTAGGGAGAGTATTTGGCGATGAGATTTGAGATGTACAGATGTGTCCTCATATATAATTGCTGCAGTCGCGCCAGTTAGCCCCTCACGACGCACCAGGCCCCATGAGACTCTGCTAGCATCAGGCGAAATGCGTCTTGTGCTGGCCATACACTAGGTCGATATCGTGTACGGATACACGATATCGACCCGTCATTCGACCCTTCGCATGCAAATCAAGCATGTTTTGTTTGGGTGCAAATACGATGTGCGGGCCCGCGGGTCGTACATCGCATCAACTGATCGTATGTGCTGCAAATATGATCAGTTGATCCTGGCCGCCGGCAACTGCGGAGGTACGATAGATCGTACGGTGCTAAAGCACTGGACAATCTATTGCACACCGAGGAGCTGGCGGGGAGGGTCGTAGGACGGCTCACACCTAACGTGAGTCGTCCTAATGTATGGGCGGCATTAGGCGCAACGCAACTAGGACGCACCAGTAGACTTGCTGATTAATTTGATATGCGAAGTCCAGGACTTGTAAAAGTGTCTAAAATGACCGATTTGTATTTGCCACAAATGTTTTAATGCTCGTTTGATGTCCCAAAGCCTATTGCATCAGATAGTCATTCAAACCCGTTCTGTTTGTGCCGCAACACTAGACCTTTTCAGCCTCGTAAATTGTTTGTTTTACCATCTAAAGGCTCCAGGGCGCTCATCCAGATGTAAGAAAAGAGGGTAAATGGGGTTTCTTCTACACGTTTTTTTCTTGTTTTAATTTTTAATCCTCTCCCTACATAATTTTCTATTGATCAGTCTAAAACCGCTTTCCTTTGCTATCTGGATAGACGAGATAATTGTTCTTTTTTCCCACATTGACCAAGAGCTTGTAGCATTTCAAGTGCCTTTAGGGAAACTGATGCAGAAAATGTTATTGATGGGGTCTCTATGGGAACCGCATCTTTAGAATGGCACAATCTGCCATTGTTGTTGTGGATGGAAAAAAAACCAGAGTCTTTGCACAAGCACAGATATCGTCTGTTCCCGATTTATCGCACCCATGAACTTTATCTTGGTTTAGATTTTCACTGGTTTCTGGACAGAGCTTTATAAAGCTAGTGGCCCTCATTCCGAGTTGTTCGCTCGCAAGCTGCTTTTAGCAGCTTTACACACGCTAAGCCTACTGGGAGTGAATCTTAGCATCTTAAAATTGCGAACGAAAGATTCGCAATATTGCGATAAGACATCTCTGTGCAGTTTCTGAGTAACTCGAGACTTACTCGGCATCTGCGATCAGTTCAGTGCTTGTCGTTCCTGGTTTGACGTCACAAACACACCCAGCGTTCGCACAGACACTCCTCCGTTTCTCCGGCCACTCCCGCGTTTTTCCCAGAAACGGTAGCGTTTTTTCACACACTCCCATAAAACGGTCAGTTTCCGCCCAGAAACACCCACTTCCTGTCAATCACATTACGATCACCAGAACGAAGAAAAAACCGTGAGTAAAATACCTAACTGCATAGCAAATTTACTTGGCGCAGTCGCAGTGCGAACATTGCGCATGCGCACTAAGCGGAAAAATGCTGCGATGCGAAGAAATTTACAGAGCGAACAACTCGGAATGACCCCCAGAGTCCCAACAATTGGCAACTGAAGGTCAAAGTTCTTGTACAATAGAATATATGAGGGTCTCCAGACGTAATTATATTTAATGACAGATTAGTAAAAATTTCATCAAATTTTCTTCGTGCAAAATAAAAAATAAAATCTGATGCCACTATCTGAAAATCTGACGTCCTAAAACATTCTCATTACTATTATCCTTTATATGGCTCCTCAAGGGTTCTGCAGCGCCTTACAGAGTTCATAGACATAAACAGTGTGAATACTGTAAGACTTGGAAAAAATGAATACAGCTGCGAGGCTAATCTTCCTTGCTAGACGTTCATAATCTGCAGAGCCACTCTGTCAGTCTCTCCATTGGTTACTTATATTCTACCCAGAGGCGGAACTACCGGCAGTGCAGGCAGTGCACTGCACTGGGGCCCGCCTCTGTCCAGGGGCCCAAGCATGTAATGAGTCAAACTGACTCATTACATGCCGCTGTGCGCTGCGGGCAACCGCTGCCCGCAGCGCACAGCCGCCCGGCGAAGAGAGGAGAGGAGAGGAGCAGCGGTACTACAGACGGGGGAAGGAGGAGGAGGGAGGCTGAGAAGGGAGCCGCAGCAGCGCTTTGTTACTGGTGGAGGCGCTGCTGCTGCTGCCCCTCTGCTTCCCTATAGGCTGTCTTCCGAGAACAGCCTATAGGGAAGCAGAGGGGCAGCAGCAGCAGCGCCTCCACCAGTAACACAGCGCTGCTGCGGCTCCCTTCTCAGCCTCCCTCCTCCTCCTTCTCTCCAGCCCGGGAATCGTCTCTGACGCTGCACCGAGGAGCCTGAGCCAGCGGAGAGGGTAAGTATAATTCTTCTTTCTTTCTTTCTTTCTTTCTTTCTTTCTTTCTTTCTTTCTTTCTTTCTTTCTTTCTTTCTTTCTTTCTTTCTTTCTTTCTTTCTTTCTTTCTTTCTTTCCTTCTTTCCTTCTTTCCTTCTTTCTTGTGCCTGCCTGCCGCAATGTGTAAAAATGGGGGACTACCTGCCGCACTGTGTAAAAATGGGGGACTACCTGCCGCACTGTGTAAAAATGGGGGACTACCTGCCGCAATGTGTAAAAAGGGGGGCATACCTGCCGCAATGTGTAAAAAGGGGGGACTGCCTGCAGCAATGTGTAAAAAGGGGGGACTACCTGCCGCAATGTGTAAAAAGGGGGGACTACCTGCCGCAATGTGTAAAAAGGGGGAATCAGCCTGCCGCAATGTGTAAAAATGGGGGACTGCCTGCCGCTATGTGTAAAAAGGGGTAATCTGCCCGACGCAATGTGTAAAAAGGGGAATCTGCCTGCCGTAATGTGTAAAAAAGGGGGACTGCCTGACGCTATGTGTAAAACAGGGGGACTGCCTGACGCTATGTGTAAAAATGGGGAATCTGCCTGCTGCTATGTGTAAAAATGGGGAATCTGCCTGCCGTAATGTGTAAAAATGGGGACGCTGTCTGCCGTAATGTGTAACAAGGGCACGCTGTCTGCCGTAATGTGTAAAAATGGGGACGCTGTCTGCCGTAATGTGTAACAAGGGCACGCTGTCTGCCGTAATGTGTAACAAGGGCACGCTGTCTGCCGTAATGTGTAACAAGGGCACGCGGTCTGCCGTAATGTGTAACAAGGGCACGCTGTCTGCCGCTATGTGTAACAAGGGCACGCTGTCTGCTGTAATGTGTAACAAGGGCACGCTGTCTGCCGTAATGTGTAACAAGGGCACGCTGTCTGCCGTAATGTGTAACAAGGGCACGCTGTCTGCTGTAATGTGTAACAAGGGCACGCTGTCTGCCGTAATGTGTAACAAGGGCACGCTGTCTGCTGTAATGTGTAACAAGGGCACGCTGTCTGCCGTAATGTGTAACAAGGGCACGCTGTCTGCCGTAATGTGTAACAAGGGCACGCGGTCTGCCGTAATGTGTAACAAGGGCACGCTGTCTGCCGTAATGTGTAAAAAGGGCACGCTGTCTGCCGCTATGTGTAACAAGGGCACGCTGTCTGCTGTAATGTGTAAAAAGGGCACGCTGTCTGCCGTAATGTGTAACAAGGGCACGCGGTCTGCCGTTATGTGTAAAAAGGGCACGCTGTCTGCTGTAATGTGTAAAAAGAGGAATCTGTTCGCTGTAAGGTGTAAAAGGGTCTCTACCTGGTGTAGTGGTGCTACTGTGCGGCGTAATTTGAATAATGGAGACTACTGTGTTGGTATTATTTTGTGGCCACACCCCTTCCCCACGAAGCCACGCCACTATGTATTTTTGCGCAATTTAAAATACTTTTACTCACACATAAGGCCATTAACCTTACTACACCAATGTACATCTCTTTGCTCATGTCAAAATATCTCCAAACCCGACCTCTCCACTCTTCACGAGATCTACGTCTCTCATCCACACTCATTACTTGCTCTCATGCACGATTGCAGGACTTTCTTCGGGCTGCACCCACTCTGTGGAGTGCCCTACCACGCACAATAAGACTCTCCACGTGTCTCCAAACGTTCCCTGAAAACTCACCTCTTCAGGCTAGCTGATCACATTCCAGAACCGCTCACTCAACCATCATAAGCTTTCCTATCCGATTATGGGGGTAATTCCAAGTTGATCGCAGCATAAAATTTTTTAGCAGTTGGGCAAAACCATGTGCACTGCAGGGGGGGGGGGGCAGATATAACATTTGCAGAGAGAGTTAGATTTGGGTGGGTTATTTTGTTTCTGTGCAGGGTAAATACTGGCTGCTTTATTTTTACACTGCAATTTAGATTGCAGATTGAACTCACCACACCCAAATCTAACTTTCTCTGCACATGTTATATCTGCCCCCCCCCTGCAGTGCACATGGTTTTGCCCAACTGCTAACAAATTTCCTGCTGCGATCAACTTGGAATTACCCCCTATATCCCCTGTACAGTCCGCACATATCCTCCACATATTTTCTCTTTCTTCACTTTCCCTTCTTTCTGACCATGGTTCATCATTGCTGTGATGTGATATCATGCAACCCACCTAGAACCTTTGCAATCCAGTGGACAAGTATGCAATAGTGCCTATCCTTGTGTATCAATGCCTATTTCCCTATAGATTGTAAGCTTGTGAGTAGGGCCTTCCTACCTCTATGACTGTTTGTTTATTACCCAGTTTTGTTTTATCATTGTATCCAATTGTAAAGCGCAATGGAATTTGCTGCGCTATAAAGAAACGGTTATTAAATAAATAATAAAAAGAGACTTGCAATACAAAACGTTGCAGCTGAGAGGCGTCACTAGGGGGATGCAGACGCACTCGTGTGTCACCCTTCCAGGGCGTAACACCAAAATGCCAGGTTCGCCTCAGTGACAGAGCCGGGTGCTGCACTGTGACATAATCGTGCACCGCCCGACTCCTGCCACTGAGGATGAGCCAGCAGTGCAGAGAGAGTCTCTGGGAACAGCCAAGCATCACTGCACGCCCCTGGAGTAGTGAAAATGGAGGCGTGCCACTAAGCCATGATGCACGCACCTGGGGGGGTACTTTGGTGCACCGGTTGTCACCAGCCACAGTTGCACCACTGCATGGGCTACAAGTTTTATAAACAGCTGTCATTACGCACAAATAAACAATGTCGGCTGAACCCAAATGTTTGGTGCCATTGTAGTCAGGGGGAAAGAGATGATGGTATAAGTGAGTGAAGTAAAAGCATTTTTTTTTAACACATTTTCACTAATAAACCGGTAAAAGTGATGTCAGCTGTGACTAGTGTGTAACATTGATTAGAAACATCACAAAGGGGTCCGTACAATTAGGGGTGAATGCCCACTATGTGTTGCTGCAAAGGTATTTGAACACTGACAACAGCAGCCTAAATCTCACCTAAATCACTAGTTGTAGCTTGCAGCCCCATAGGCAACTTAGAGCGCTTCACTCCCAACATAGCTTCTTATTGAATCTGCCCCAAAATATAATCTTGCATATAACCTTGAAGGGTAGTTATCTGTTTATTTTTCATTTCTCTATCGTCCTTGTGGATGCTGGGGTTCCTGAAAGGACCATGGGGAATAGCGGCTCCGCAGGAGACAGGGCACAAAAAGTAAAGCTTTCCGATCAGGTGGTGTGCACTGGCTCCTCCCCCTATGACCCTCCTCCAGACTCCAGTTAGATTTTTGTGCCCGGCCGAGAAGGGTGCAATCTAGGTGGCTCTCCTAAAGAGCTGCTTAGAGAAAGTTTAGCTTAGGTTTTTTATTTTACAGTGAGTCCTGCTGGCAACAGGATCACTGCAACGAGGGACTTAGGGGAGAAGGAGTGAACTCACCTGCGTGCAGGATGGATTGGCTTCTTGGCTACTGGACATCAGCTCCAGAGGGACGATCACAGGTACAGCCTGGATGGTCACCGGAGCCGCGCCGCCGGCCCCCTTGCAGATGCTGAAGTAAGAAGAGGTCCAGAATCGGCGGCTGAAGACTCCTGCAGTCTTCTAAAGGTAGCGCACAGCACTGCAGCTGTGCGCCATTTTCCTCTCCGCACACTTCACACGGCAGTCACTGAGGGTGCAGGGCGCTGGGAGGGGGGCGCCCTGGGAGGCAAATGAAAACCTTTTTTGGCGAAAAATACCTCACATATAGCCCCCAGAGGCTATATGGAGATATTTAACCCCTGCCAAGATTCACTAAATAGCGGGAGACGAGCCCGCCGAAAAAGGGGCGGGGCCTATCTCCTCAGCACACAGCGCCATTTTCTCTCACAGAAAGCCTGGAGAGAAGGCTCCCAGGCTCTCCCCTGCACTGCACTACAGAAACAGAGAGGGGGGGCACTGATTTTGGCGATATTGAGATATATATAAAGATGCTATAAGGGAAAACACTTATATAAGGTTGTCCCTATATAATTATAGCGTTTTGGTGTGTGCTGGCAAACTCTCCCTCTGTCTCCCCAAAGGGCTAGTGTGGGTCCTGTCCTCTGTCAGAGCATTCCCGGTGTGTGTGCTGTGTGTCGGTACGTGTGTGTCGACATGTATGAGGACGATGTTGGTGAGGAGGCGGAGAAATTGCCTGTAATGGTGATGTCACTCTCTAGGGAGTCGACACCGGAATGGATGGCTTATTTAGGGAATTACGTGAGAATGTCAACACGCTGCAAGGTCGGTTGACGACGTGAGACGGCCGACAAACTATTAGTACCGGTCCAGGCGTCTCAGAAACACCGTCAGGGGCGTTAAAAACGCCCATTTACCTCAGTCGGTCGACACAGACACAGACACGGACACTGAATCCAGTGTCGACGGTGAATAAACAAACGTATTTCTCATTAGGGCCACACGTTAAGGGCAATGAAGGAGGTGTTGCATATTTCTGATACTACAAGTACCACAAAAAAGGGTATTATGTGGGAGTGAAAAAACTACCTGTAGTTTTTCCTGAATCAGATAAAATAAAATGAAGTGTGTGATGATGCGTGGGGTTACCCCGATAGCAAATATTGGCGTTATACCCTTTCCCGCCAGAAATTAGGGCGCGTTGGGAAACACCCCTTAGGGTGATAAGGCGCTCACACGCTTATCAAGTGGCGTTACCGTCTCCAGATACGGCCGCCCTCAAGGAGCCAGCTGATAGGAAGCTGGAAAGATATCCTAAAAAGTATATACACACATACGGTGGTTATACTGCGACCAGCGATCGCCATCAGCCTGGAGATGCAGTGCTGGGTTGGCTTGGTCGGATTCCCTGACTGAAAATATTTTATTCATATAGAGCATTTAATAGGATGCATTCTATATATATGTACGTGAGATGCACAGAGGGATATTTGCTCTCTGGCATCAAGATAAGTACGTTGTCCATATCACCCAGAAGATGTCATGGACACGACAGTGGTCAGGTGATACAGATCCCATACGGCACATGGAAGTATTGCCGTATAAAGGGAAGGAGTTAGTTGGGGTCGGTCCATCGGACCTGGGGACCACGGCAACAGCTGGGAAATCCAACCTTTTTACCCCAAGTTACATCTCAGCTGAAAAAGACACCGTCTTTTGAGCCTCAATCCTTCCTTTCCCATGAGGGCATGCAGGCAAAAGGCCAGTCATATCTGCCCAGACATAGAGGTAAGGGAAGTAGACTGCAGCAGGCAGCCCCTTCCCAGGAAAAAGAAGCCCTCCACCGCGTCTGCCAAGTCCTCAGCATGACGCTGGGGCCATGCAAGCGGACTCAAGGTGGGGGGGTAGTCTCAAGAGTCTCAGCGCGCAGTGGGATCACTCGCAGGTTGACCCCTAGATAGTACAAGTATTATCCCAGGGGTACAGATTGGAGAGTCGAGACATCTTCTCCTCGCAGGTTTCTGAAGTCTGCTTTACCAACGGCTCCCTCCGACAGGGAGGCAGCATTGGAAACAATTCACAAGCTGTATGTCCAGCAGGTGATAATCAAAGTACCCCTCCTACAACAAGGAAACGGGTATTATTTTTCCACACTATATTGTGGTACTGACGCCAGACGGCTTGGTGAGACATAGTCTAAACTGAAATCTTTGAACACTTACATAAAAGGTTCAAATCGAGATGGAGTCACTCAGAGCAGTGATAGCGAACCGGAAAAAAGGGGACTATATGGTGTCCCTGGACATCAAGGATTACCTCCATGTCCAAATTTGCCCTTCTCAACAAGGGTACCTCTGGTTCGTGGTACAGAACTGTCAATATCAGTTTCAGACGATGCCGTTTGAATTATCCACGGCACCCCGGGCCTTTTACCAAGGTAATGGCCGAAAAGATGTTTTTTCAAAGAAAAAAGGCATCTAAATTATCCCTTACTTGGACGATATCCTGAAAAGGGCAAGTTCCAGAGAACAGTTGGAGGTCGGAAGAGCACTATCTAAAGTAGTTCTACGACAGCACGACTGGATTCTAATTAATTCCAAGAATCGCAGCTGTTTTCCGACGATACGTCTGCTGTTCCTAGGAATGATTCTGGGCATAGTCCAGAAAAAGGTGTTCCTCCGGGAGGAAAAAGCCAAGGAGTTATTCGACCTAGTCAGAAACCTCCTAAAACCAGGCCAAGTATCAGTGCATCAATGCACAGGAGTCCTGGGAAAAATGGTGGCTTCTTACGAAGCGATTCCATTCGGCAGATCTCAGGGGATTTGCTGGACGAATGGTCCGGATCGCATTTTCAGATGCATCAGCGGATAATCCTGTCTCCAAGGACAAGGGTGTCTCTTCTGTGGGGGCTGCAGAGTGCTCATCTTTTAGAGGGCAGCACACTCAGCATTCAGGACTGTGTTCTGGGGACCACGGATACCAGCCTGAGAGGCTGGGGAGTAGTCACACAGGGAAAAAATTTCCAAGGAAGTGTGGTCAAGTCTGGAGACTTCTCTCCACATGAATATACTGGAGCTAAGGGCAATTTACAATGCTCTGAGCCTAGGAAGACTCCTGCTTCAAAGTCAACCGGTGCTGATCCAGTAGGACATCATCATGGCGGTCGCCCACGTTATCAGACGGGGCGACACAAGAAGCAGGAGGGCAATGACAGCAAGGATTCTTCGCTGGGCGGAAAATCATGTGATAACACTGTCAGCAGTGTTCATTCCGGGAGTGGGCGACTGGGAAGATTTCCTCAGCATAAATGAATTCCACCCGGAAAAGTGGAAACTTAATCTGGAAGTTTCCACATGATTGTAAACCGTTGGGAAAGACCAAAGGTGGTTATGATGGCGTCCCACCTGAAGCGCCAGGTCAAGAGACACTCAGGCAATAGCTGGGACGCTCTGGTAACACCGTCGGTGTACCAGTCGGTGTATGTGTTCCATCCTCTGCTTTTCATACCCAATGTATTGAAAATGATAGGAAGGAGAGGAGTAAGAACTATACTCGTGGCTCCGGTTTGGCCAAGAAGGACTTGGTTCCCGGAACTTCAAGAGATACTAAGAAGGGTCTTGATTCGGCAAGAACCGTGTCTGTTCCGGGACTTACCGCAGCTGCGTTGACGCCAAGGCGGGTGAACGCCGGATCCTAAGGGAAAGAGGCATTCCGGAAGAGGTCATCCCTACCCTGGTCAGAGCCAGGAAGGAGGTGACCGCACAACATTATCACCACTTAGGTGAAAATATGTGCCAGGGTGTGAGTCCAGGAAGGCTCCACGGAAGAATTTCAACTAGGTTAATTTCTACATTTCCTGCAAACAGGAGTGTCTATGGGTCTCAAATTGGGTCCATTAAGGTTCAAATTTCGGCCTGTTGATTTTCTTCCAGAAAGAAATTGGCTTCAGTTCCTGAAGTCCAGAAGTTGTTAAGGGAGTACTGCATATACAGCCCCTTTGATGTCTCCAGTGGCACTGGGCGATCTCAACGTAGTTTTGGGATTCCTAAAAAATCACATTGGTTTAAACAACTCAAATCTGTGGATTTGATATATCTCACATGGAAAATGACCATGCTGTTGGTCCTGGCCTCGGCCAGGCGAGTGTCAGAATTGGCGGCTTTATCTCACAAAGCCATATCTGATTGTCCATTCGGACAGAGCAAAGCTGCGGACTCGTCCCCAGTTTCTCCTTAAGGTGGTGTCAGCGTTTCACCTGAACCAGCTTATTGTGGTACCTGCGGCTACTAGGGACTTGGAGGACTCCAAGTTGCTGGATGTTATCAGGGCCCTGAAAATATAGTTTCCAGGTTGGCTGGAGTCAGGAAATCTGACTTGCTGTTTATCCTGTATGCACCCAACAATGCTGGGTGCTTCTGCTTCTAAGCAGTCGATTGCTCGTGGGATTGGTAGCACAATTCAACTTGCACATTCTGTGGCAGGCCTGCCACAGTCTAAATCTGTTAAGGCCCATTCCACAAGGAAGGTGGGCTCATCTTGGGCGGCTGCCCGAGGGGTCTCGGCATTACAACTTTGCCGAGCAGCTACGTGGTCGGGGGAGAACACGTTTGTAAAATTCTACAAATTTGATACCCTGGCAAAAGAGGACCTGGAGTTCTCTCATTCGGTGCTGCAGAGTCATCCGCACTCTCCCGCCCGTTTGGGAGCTTTGGTATAATCCCCATGGTCCTTTCAGGAACCCCAGCATCCACAAGGACGATAGAGAAAATAAGAATTTACTTACCGATAATTCTATTTCTCGGAGTCCGTAGTGGATGCTGGGCGCCCATCCCAAGTGCGGATTATCTGCAATACTTGTACATAGTTATTGCTAACTAAATCGGGTTATTGTTGTTGTGAGCCATCTTTTCAGAGGCTCCGCTGTTATCATACTGTTAACTGGGTTCAGATCACAGGTTGTACAGTGTGATTGGTGTGGCTGGTATGAGTCTTACCCGGGATTCAAAATTCCTCCCTTATTGTGTACGCTCGTCCGGGCACAGTACCTAACTGGAGTCTGGAGGAGGGTCATAGGGGGAGGAGCCAGTGCACACCACCTGATCGGAAAGCTTTACTTTTTGTGCCCTGTCTCCTGCGGAGCCGCTATTCCCCATGGTCCTTTCAGGAACCCCAGCATCCACTACGGACTCCGAGAAATAGAATTATCGGTAAGTAAATTCTTATTTTTTTATGTGACCAATATAAGCCCCTCACAGGGATGTTCCTCACCTTGGGTACTGAGAACCCAAAAAAACCCTAAATGGCTGTCTAGCTGAGCTCCAAGAGTGGGATGAGTGCCAGTTGGCTGCGACTGAATCCTGATAAAACAGAAGTCCTAATGATAGTACATCAAAGGACAAGACTGTAGCATAGCCAACCAACTGGACCTACACTTGGTTCAGAATTACAAAACACTGACCATGTACGGAATCTTAACGTTGTCTTGGATGTAGGCTTGACACTTAAACATCGGCCACAATCAAATCTCATTCTTTTGTCTAAGGAACATATCCAGAATCAAGCACTTAATTCCCTCTGAAGATCTGGAAAAAGTCGTACGTACATTTGTATCATCTTGAATAGACTACTGCAGTGCCCTCTACTTTGGTCTCCCAAAAAAGAACTACACGGCTTGCCGCTGGTACAAAACGCAGCTGCCATGCTATTATCCAACCAGTCCCATTCCATCCACACAACACCCATTCTCTTCTCCTTTCACTGGCTGCCTGTAAGATGGCGAACCATTTTCAAGATTGGCTTAATGACTTTCAAAGCCCTACATGACCAGGGTGCAGCTTCTGATTCCATACTGCCTCACTTGCTTACTGCGATCTGTAGATGAAGGACTCTTGGCAGTACCTAGAACCTCCCATAATTCTCCCGGAGGTCGAGCTTTTAGCCATGCGACTCCCACTCTATGGTACTCTCTTCCCTGCGCAGTGCGAGAGGCCCCAACTATAGAATCCTTCTAAAACAGATTCAGTACTTTCCTGTTTACTCTGCATTTCCTTAATGTCCCTTTAGTATCTCCATGCTCTAGGGATGGCTATTGACCATCGATGATTCAAAATCATCGATGGTCTATGGCCTTATGTAGAATCGTTTTCCCATCGATGGGGGAGAACCAGATGGTTCCCCTCCATCGATGATGCACAACAACAGAATATTTTTTTCCAAGGTGTCAAGACCAGGAGCTTAGCTCCGCCCCCTGGGCTCTTATTGGCCGTGGCATATTGCATGGTAAAGCAGGGGTGATCATCGGTGGATGAAACCATTGATGGTTCCTTTAAGATGGTTTCACAACATCAATGTTACCCATAAATGGTACCATCGATGACCATCTATGGGTAACCCACTGATGGCCATCCCTACCATGCTCTATGTATTATATGGAAAGCCTTTCTGTACTTTATTGTTTCTATGTTGTATAATGTTCATTCTATCTGTTAAGTGTCTTGAGTCCTATTGGAGAAAGAGTGCTTTATATATAAACTTATTGTTATTGATGATGATGATGATGATGATTATGATTAAGATAATGTGAATGGGCAATTTACTATTGAACGTGTCTAGAGAGGGGACAGAGTATATGGCTTGGCGTCCTTTTCACCTCCAGACCATGGCCTGACCACAGACCATCCCTGGTCTGCTGCTGATAAGATAAAGCCAGTGACGCACGTGTAGGCTCTGATCCGCCAGACAGGGCCGTGCTCGGAGGTGTTATGTCACTTTGCTGTTTCTGGCTTGCACGCAGAGCTCGGCTTTCCTGTGAGTCCACAAATCCATCTGCAGGGGATGCTTATATTGTTACCAAAGATGTTTTATTTTGGAATTGAAAACACATTTACTTGCTGCGCCGACTTCCATTTGTTTATGTAGTGACATGTGACGGCGTGATAGTTTCTGTCATGTCACCAGTGTCAGGAGGGGGCGGTGTAGGGATCTATGACCCTTTTCCTGCTGTGTCCTCCATCTCCCGCTGCAACTAGACGTTTTCTGGGACACGGTTACAGTTTTGTTATGTACTTGTTTGTTTTTGTAGCTTTAACCGTATCTATAAAAGTCTGTACCAGGGATGTTAGTGCTGCGATGTAATATATTACAACTGAGAAATCAGGCTAGCTATCCTTCTAGGCCTCTAAAGATTTTGCACCTTCATACACCTTTGACACTTGAGCAA